>NC_057803.1:263298230-263321852 GCF_018294505.1 Triticum aestivum | reverse complement strand
CCTTGTCGTTGTCGTTGTCGTCGTTGTTGTCGCCGTCGTCGTCGTCGTCGTCGTCGTTGTTGTTGTTGTTGTTGTTGTTGTTGTTGTTGTTGTTGTTGTAGGTGCAGCCGGCGGTGGTGGTGGAAGACGCGCAACCCCAAATGCTAGATCCCCGATCGTCCCAACTGGGCTCCTCTATTGATCATTCGGAAAAGAAATATAGTAACAGCCTGAATCCTCGTCGAACTCCCACTTGAGTTTGGTAGCGTCCCCTGCACTGGCATCATCGGGACCTGCATCTGTTTGGAAGTATCTGTGAGTCACGGGGACTCAGCAATCTCACACCCTCGCGATCAAGACTATTTAAGCTTAAAGGTAGGAAAGGGGTAGTGAGGTGGAGCTGCAGCAAAGCACTAAGAATATATGGTGGCTAACTTACACAAATGAGAGCAAGAAGAGAAGCAAAGCATGGTCGAGAAGCTAATAGTGGCCAAGAAGTGATCCTGAAGCTACTTACGTTCAAGCATAATACGGGATCGTGTTCTCTTCCGGGACTCCGCCGAAAAGAGACCATCACGGCTACACACGCGGTTGATTCATTTTAAATAAGTTAAGTGTCAAGTTTTCTACAACCGGATATTAACAAATTCACATATGCCCATAACCACAGGCACGACTTTCGAAAGTTCAAACCCTGCAGGGGTGTCCCAACTTAGCCCATCACAAGCTCTCACGGTCAACGAAGGATATTCCTTCTCCCAGGAAGACCCGATCAGACTCGGAATCCCGGTTACAAGACATCTCGACAATGGTAAAACAAGACCAGCAAGACCACCCGACTGTGCTGACAAATCCCGATAGGAGCTGCACATATCTTGTTCTCAGGGCACACCGGATAAGCAATCCGTACAACTAAAACCAACCCTCAAGTTTCCCCGAGGTGGCGCTGCAAGGGGCTCTAGTTTGGACCAACACTCAGAGGAGCACTGGCCCGGGGGTTTAAAATAAAGATGACCCTTGAGTCTGCGGAACCCAAGGGAAAAGGCTTAGGTGGTAAATGGTAAAACCAATGTTGGGCCTTGCTGGAGGAGTTTTATTCAAGGCGAACTGTCAAGCGGTTCCCATTATCACCCAACCGCGTAAGGAACACAAAATCAAGGAATATAACACCGGTATGACGGAAACTAGGGCGGCAAGAGTGGAACAAAACATCATGCATAAGGCCGAGCCTTCCACACTTTACCAAGTATATAGATGCATTAAAGTAAACAAGATATAATATTGATATCCCAACAATATCCATGTTCCAACATGGAACAAACTTCAACTTTACCTGCAACTAGCAACGCTATAAGAGGGGCTGAGAAAAGCGGTAACATAGCCAAACAATGGTTTGCTAGGAAAGTTGGGTTAGAGGCTTGACATGGCAATATGGGAGGCATGATATAGCAAGTGGTAGGTATCGTGACATAGCAATAGAGTGAACAACTAGCAAGCAAAGATAGAATTGATTTCGAGGGTACGGTCATCTTGCCTGCAAAGTTCTCAGAGTTGACGAAAGCTTGAACCTCGTTAGCGTACTCAACAGGTTCTGTGATAACGTACTCGTCTCCCGGATCTACCCAAAGCAAGAACACAAGCAAAGTACCAACAATCAATCACGATGCAATGCACAAGCCACATGATGCAAAACATGGCATGATATGCAAGACATGATGTGCAATGCATATGCGTGCTTCGGAAAGGAAAGAATGATCAAGGCATCAACTTGGCAACCAAGTGTGCCGCTGGAAAGATGAGATGACTTCGGTCGAAATCGATATAAAGATCACCAGAATCGGATGCATGGTTTGCAAATGGCAAGCAACACAAGAATGGCACAATTCTGCGATTAACAGCATGATGCCATCTAGAATGCAACAAGAAACTAAGCTACTGCACTCCAACATAACTACAAAGTATATGGCAGTGATGAACACAAGATGCTTGACAAAACATGAACATTGAGCTATGGCTAAATGACACTAGAACAGGTCCAAACAAGCATGGCAAAAGTGCAAAAGATATCAGCTTCACAGACTTAGTGAAAATACTAACATGCCAGGAATAACATCAGGAAGCCATGTTTAGAGCAAGCATGCAACATGCTACAGTAATATAACATAGCAAATAAAGGCATGGCATGAATCTAATAAATGCATAGAACAAAAGTCCCATAATGATCATGAGCCAAAAAGGCACAGAAGATATGATGGCATCCCAGTAAACATAGCAAGTTTCATTAACAGATTCAGACTTAGCAGAAAACAGAGCATGGCATAAACAGAGTTATGAAGGAAACTTTGCAAGCTCAAATCACTCACCACAAGGCATTGCATGACAAAACAAGCATACCAACAGCAAGAAGACATGTTTATGAAGCTAACCATGGCAAGAGCAAGTTAATAGCATGCAAGGATCAATAGCAAAAACCATGGCAAAATTGATTAACATGTAAACAATCTGCCAGGAACATTTTATAGCAAAACTAGAGCAAGAATACGACATGCTAGGGCACTCCATAATTGCAAACAGGGGCATGGATGGATTGAGCATAACCATATGTCCAAAGCATCTTTACTGAAGCAACTCAAAACAAGCATGGATCTCACTGTAGCATCATGTTTACATGGCATAAAAATAATAGCAGGCACAAGACTTAGCAAAATCCGAAGTCCCTGAAAACAGCAATATCACGCAGGCTACTTTGCATGCTTGTGCTAGTCACCACATAGATCATAAAAATACATGGCAAGCACCCCTGTAAATATGGCGTGGCATAGTTCAAAACACATGTAGAGATCATGCCCATATGATGCACACATCCATTGTGACAAAAATGACAAATCAACATAATCTGGTAAGTAACAAGAGTAAACATTTTATAGCACTATTGCATCAATGATTTGGGCATCAATATGAACTCAAACAAGAATTCCACAATCGAATAAAATGAAGAGCATCTCACAATTAACATTTTGATATATCGTGCACGTGAAACGGAGCTACGGTCATGGTGTTATGGCATGATGAACAAGGGCATAAAAAGTTAGAGGGAAAAGACTTAGTGGAAAATCGACCTCCGAATTCTGGATCTTGGGTTCGTCGGCGGCTTCCGAAGGTTTGCCGGATCTTTGCCGAAAATTCTGGGGCAGCGGCCGGAGTAGGAGGGGGAGGTGCTCCGGCGAGGGGGAGCACTGGATCTGGCCCGGCCCGGCTGAATCCGGACGCGGCTGCGGACGGGGAGGCGGGGCGATGACGGTCGACGTCGGGACGAGCTCCGGCCGGCGAGGGCAGGAGCTAGGCGGCGGGCGGTGTAGGGAGCGTCGACGGTGGGCAAAGGCGGTGGTGCGGGGTGGCGGCGCTCGGCGGCGGAAGGCGCGGGGCGGCGTGGCTCTCGCGCGGGGGCACGGCCTGGCGTGGCCCGGGGCGGGCCGGATTTGGGCCCCGGGCGACCAGCGGCGATGTGGGCACGGGGTTCGCCACATGGCGGTGCACGGTTGGACGACGGGACGGTGGCGGACGTGTCCGGAGCACGGAGGATGGGCGAGACTGGGGTTTTGCCCGAAATTTCGGCGGAGAAGCTCTTTTATAGGTAGAGGGAGTTTGGAGTGTCCAATGGAGTGTAGTTTTCGCCCACACGATCGTGATCCGACAACGGAGGACATGGGAGTGGTTTGGATGGAATATTAGGCCGTTTTGGAGGGGTGTTGAGCTGCAACACACAAGAGGCCTTCACAGTTACCTGGTTAACCGTTGGGGCATCAAACGGACTCCAAATGACACGAAATTTGACATGCGGTCTACCGGTGGTGTACCAAGGCCACTTGGATAATCTCGGTCCATTCTGAGAACGTTTAACATCTGCTCACGAAAAGAGACAAAATGGGTACGCCGGTGCACGTAGGAGTGTCAGATTGCAAAACGGACAACGGGGAAAATGCTCGGATGCATGAGACGAACACGTATGCAAATGAGATGCACATGATGACATGATATTTAATGCATGACATGAACAAAATGTAAAACAAATAAAAAAACCCAACCACGAAGGGAAATCTCATAACTTAAAGCCGAAAATGGCAGAGTCGGAGTTACAAATATGGCAAGTTACATCCGGGGTGTTACAACACTCCACCACTACGAAAGGATCTCATCCCGAGATCTAGGAGTGAAGGAACTCCGGATATTCAGAACGGAGGTGGTCCTCGTGTTCCCAGGTGGCTTCTCGGTTGGAATGGTGTGACCACTTCACTTTCAGGAATTTGATAGGCTTGTTGCGAGTCTTGCGCTCGGTTTTTTCAAGAATAGCAACGGGATGCTCATGATAAGATAGGTCCTCTTGGAGACCAATCTCTTCGAAGTTGATGGTGCGCTCAGGAGTATTGAAGCACTTGCGAAGCTGTGACACGTGAAACACGTCATGCACATTAGCGAAGTTGGACGAAGATCGAGTTGATAGGCGAGATCGGCTCTTTTACCAATGATCATGAAAGGACCCACGTATCTAGGGGCAAGCTTCCCTTTTATACCGAAGTGACGAGTGCCTTTCATTGGAGAGACGCGGAGGTAGACATGGTCTCCGATCTCGAAAGCCAAATCACGGTGTTTGTTATCATAGTAACTCTTCTAGTGCGATTGCGCGGCTTTGAGATTTTCACGGATGACTTTACACATTTCTTCAGCCCCTGTGATTAAGTCATTGCCAAGAAGTTGGCGTTCACCAGTCTCTGACCAATTGAGAGGAGTATGGCACTTTCTGCCATAGAGAATCTCGAATGGGGCCTTGCCCGAGCTCGCTTGGAAAATGTTGTTGTAGGAGAACTCGACATATGGAAGACAATCTTCCCACTTCATACCGAAGGAAATGACACAAGCCCTGAGCATATCTTCAAGGATTTGATTGACTCGCTCAACATGGCCACTAGTTTGAGGATGGAAGGCTGTGCTGAACCGAATGTGGGTGCCCATGGCCTTCTGGAAGGAGTCCCAGAACTTAGAAGTGAAAATGCTTCCACGATCTGAAGATATCAATTACGGAATGCCGTGCAAGGAGACAATCCTGGAGGTGTATAGTTCTGCCAGCTGAGCTGTTGTGATAGATTCTTTGATTGGAAGGAAATGAGCCACTTTAGTAAGTTTGTTGATGACAACAAAGATAGCATCATTTCCACATTTGTACTTGGGAAATCCAGTTATGAAGTCCATCTCAATATGGTCAAACTTCCATTCTGGAACAGCAAGAGGTTGTAGGAGACCAGCTGGCCGTTGGTGTTCTTCTTTCACCCTTCTGCAGAAATCACATTCATTCATGAATTGAGCAATTTCTCGCTTCATTCAAGTCCACCAATATGACTGCTTGAGGTCATGGTACATCTTCGTACTTCCAGGATGAATGGATAGAAGGGAATTGTGCACCTCATTCATGATGACTTCCGTTAGTTCACCTTTAGGAACCACAATTTGATCCTCGAAGAATAGAGTGTCTTTGTCATCAATGCGATAGTACTTGTACTTGGGTTGGCTCTTGGCAATCCCATTTTCACCTTCTTCACCATGGCATCAAGAAGTTGTGCCTCATGAATTTGATCTTCCAAAGTAGGAGAGACTTGGAGGTTGGCAAGAAAGCCTTGAGGAACAACTTAGAGATTCAGTTTGCAGAAAGCTTCACAAAGGTCCGGTTGGAAGGGCTTGAGAATTAAGCTGTTGCAGTAAGCCTTCCCGTCAAAGCATCTGCAATGGCATTGGCCTTACGTGGAGTATATTCAATACTCGGATTGTATTCTTGAATCATTTCGACCCAACGAGTCTACCTGAGGTTGAGGTTGGGCTGAGTGAAGATGTACTTGAGGCTCTTATGAATAGTGAAGATGTCCACTTTCCTTCCCAACAAGAGATGTCTCCATGTTAATACATCATGGACAACTGCCGCCAACTCGAGGTCATGAGTGGGGTAGTTCCTTTCGTTGGGCTTCAATTGGCGAGAGGTACAGGCCACAACTTTCTTCTCTTGCATTAACACAACACCGAGACCTTGCAGGGAGGCATCACAGAAAACATCAAATGGCTTAGATTCATCAGGAGGAGTCAAAACAGGAGCTGTGACCAGCTTCTCTTTTAGGGTGTTGAAAGCAACGTCACATTCAGGCGTCCAGACATACTTGACATGCTTCTGGAGGAGGTTGGAAAGAGGCTTTGCAATCTTAGAGAAATTCTCAACGAATCTTTGACAATAGCTTGCAAGCCCAAGAAAACTACGGAGCTGGTTGACATTCTGAGGAGGTTCCCAATTCACAATTGTAGACACCTCAGGATTAACAGCGATGCCCTTGGCGGAGATGATATGACCAAGGTAAAGATCTTCGTCAAGCCTGAACTCACACTTGGAAAACTTTGCATAGAATTGATGCTCTCCGAGTTTGTCGAGTACCAATCTCAAATGCTTGGCATGATCCTCCTTATTCTTGGAAAAGACCAATATATCATCAAGAAATTCCAGGACGAAATCATTTATGTAAGGGTTGAAGATGAAGTTCATCATGCGAGAGAACGTTGGAGGAGCATTGACAAAGCTGAATGACATGACAGTATATTCATAAGAACCATAGCTTGTTCCGAATGTTGTCTTGGGGATATCTTGTTCACAAATGCGAATCTGATGATAACCCATATGAAGGTCAAGCTTGGAGAATACTTGAGCACCCTTAAGTTGCTCGAAAATCTCATTGATGTTTGGAAGTGGATACTTGTTCTTTATTGTCTTCTTGTTCAATGGACGGTAGTCGATGCAGAGTCATTCTGTTCCATCCTTCTTCTTGACAAAAAGAACACCACAATGCCATGGAGATGAACTCGGTCTGATCAGACCCATACGCTCTTGTTCATCGAGTTGTTTCTTCAACTCCTTCAACTTTTCTGGTCCAAGCTTGTAAGGACGCTTGCAAACAGATTCTGTGCCAGGCTCAAGATCGATAACGAATTCAACTGGCCGGTGAGGAGGCATTCCTGGAAGCTCTTCTGGAAAGACGTCTTGATATTCACAAACGACTGGAATATGAGAGATGGCATTCAACTCGCCCTTCTCATTGAGAGAAAACAGTTGAATGGCATCATCACGAGTGGCATAGATGATCACATCCTCAGAAGAGTTTGTCAATTGAATCTGCCTGGCAGCACAATCAAGCTGAGCCTTGTGCTTAGAAAGCCCGTCCATGTTGAGAATTAGATCAATATCCGAGTCACCAAGAACGATTGGAGCAGACAGAAATTTATAGTCACCCATCTTGATAACGGAATCTGGAATGAATACTCGAGAAGTCATTTGTCGGGCCGGAGAAACAATAGACAAAGGTCTCAGCAATACTTGAGTAACCAAATCATGCATAGCCACAAAAGGTCTTGAAATGAAAGAATGCAATGCACCAGTATCAAATAAGACTTTTGCAGGAATAATTAACAGAAGATTACCCATGATCACTTCTGAAGAATCATCTGCCTGAGCTGCGTTCATCATGTTGACATTTGCAAACTTGGAATTATGCTTGACCACTACATTGCTGGAAGATCTCACAGGAGGAGGAGGCGGAAGGCGCCTTTGGTTGAAGCACTTCTTTGCATAGTGCCCTTTTTGCTGACACTTGTTGCAAGTAACCTCTGAGAGCGGACGGTGATAAGGAGCACTTGACCTTGGAGTATGAGACTGAGCTTTGTTCTGATAGCCTGGGTTGCGTGGGTGGGAAGATCCATTGCCACCTATACTCTTCTACTAGTAGGGCTGACGAAACGAAGGAGGAGGAGGCAGCCAGAACTTATGTTGCTTAGCTGCCATTTGTGATGAAGAAGAAGATTGAACTGCATCCCTGACTCTCTTCTTAGATGCATCACACTTGAGCTGAGCAGCTTCTTGCTTTAGTGCCATGTTGTAGAATTCATCATACTTAGTCGGCTGAAGAAGCACGAGAGCTAATTGCAGATCTTCTCTGAGGTCACCTCTGAATTGATAAATCATGCTCTTTTCATCAGGGACGTCTTGTTTGCGAAGTGAGAGAGTTTCTGAAACTGGATATTGTATTGATACACAGACATGCTGCCTTGCTTGAGATTGCGGAACTCCTCACGCTTACTCTCAGCAACACTTTGTGGAATGTGATGAGGTTTGAAGTCTCGGCGGAAATCATCCCAGGTAATCACACGACCTCCTCTAGAATCTCTGTATTGTTGATACCACTCAGCAGCTTGGTCTTTGAGTTGAAACAAAGCAAACTTGACAAAGTCCTCAGGCCTGACATTGCTACACTCAAAATGTTTGTAGATATCCATGAGCCAGTCGTCGGCGTCTGTGGCCTCGACACAGTTACAGAAGGACTTCGGCTGGTTTGCGAGGAACTGATTAAGGGTAGCAAACTGAGGCTGATTGTTGCCTTGGACTTGATTTCCTTGGTTGCCTTGCCCTTGGTTGCGCTCTTGCAAGAGTTTAAAAAGCATCTGAGTGTTGGCGTTGGTGGTTGCCATGACAGCTTGCCATGCCTCTGGAGGTGGAGCTAGTGGCGGAGGGTCCGGATTCTGACGCATTGGAGGAGCCATCCTGAAGAGGTTGACATCCGTTAGCATCTTGAAAGACATATATTCAAGCTGAATCAAAGGATCAAAATTGCAACATATAGTCTTAACATCAAAGTAAAACATCACACTTCCATTAAGTTGAGAAGCCACTTAGATAAAGGTAGATGAATAAAGCAACAAGGTACGGATATGAACAAATAAGTGGTAAGGATTACCCAGTCACAAACCAAATATCTGTGGGAAGAAATACTAGAGCTACATGAATTCCCACCTACAAAACTCCCGAAACTTTCTGGTTATGCAATCAGGTGTTAGGGATACAGGGGAAGCATAATATCTCACCCAAACTAGCAAATCCTACATCCAGCTGTATCCATCCTTAAACACATAACCAAGAAACCTTCGAAAATCATTTACCTCAACCTTCGAAAAGCATCCGTTATACGAGTTATGGCAATACTCGCAAACTCCCACCCCAGTACTGGGTGGCATCAAGGTTATCTCACCAACAACTGCATAAAAGAGATTTTTGATGTCGGCGAACTCAGGTATTCCAGAACTGCAACGATAAAATTGTGGCGACAACACCTCGGAGCTCAACTCCCCGGGACACTGCCACAACCCCTAAATGTCAGGAGGCACCAAGAACAATGTTCTCATCACAAAACCATTAGAACGATTCCAAGATACCCGCGTGATCCAAAAAAAATCGTGAAATTTGAGAAGAGAAGAGTCAAAACTCTACATCAGGAGGCCTCACCAGAGCGACGAAGGGACCGAGGAGTAAAAAGAATCCTACTCTCTGATATATATAATCCTAAGACTCGAAACATTTTGATCTAGACTCAACAACGTCAGCGATTTGATCAAGCAGGGGGCTCCTAAGTCGGGGAAGGCTCTGATTACCAACTCGTAACACCCACAATGCGGCTACATCTCCCACCTGTCGGGGCACCACTTAGAGGCATAGCCGCATGGTAGGCATGTCACAAGAGGGGTAATCTTTACACATCCCATGTACTGAATAAGAAAGGGATAAAGAGTCGGCTTACAATCGCCACTTCACACATTACATAAATATATCATACATCATCAGAGGTACAAACAAAGGTCCGACTACGGAACCAAAATAAAGAAAGACAACCCCAAATGCTAGATCCCCGATCGTCCCAATTGGGCTCCTCCACTGATCATCCAGAAAAGAAACATAGTAACGGCCCGAATCCTCGTCGAACTCCCACTTGAGTTTGGTAGCGTCCCCTGCACTGGCATCATCGGCACCTGCATCTGTTTGGAAGTATCTGTGAGTCACGGGGACTCAGCAATCTCACACCCTCACGATCAAGACTATTTAAGCTTAAAGGTAGGAAAGGGGTAGTGAGGTGGAGCTGCAGCAAAGCACTAAGCATATATGGTGGCTAACTTACGCAAATGAGAGCGAGAAGAGAAGAAAAGCATGGTCGAGAAACTAATAGTGACCAAGAAGTGATCTTGAAGCTACTTATGTTCAAGCATAACACGAGACCATGTTCTCTTCCCGGACTCCGCCGAAAAGAGACCGTCACGGCTACACGCGCGGTTGATTCATTTTAAATAAGTTAAGTGTCACGTTTTCTACAAGCGGATATTAAAAAATTCCCATCTGCCCATAACCGTGGGCATGACTTTCGAAAGTTCAAACCCTGCAGGGGTGTCCTAACTTAGCCCATCACAAGCTCTCATGGTCAACGAAGGATATTCCTTCTCCCAGGAAGACCCGATCAGACTCGGAATCCCGGTTACAAGACATCTCGACAATGGTTAAACAAGACCAACAAGACCACCTAACTGTGCCGACAAATCCCGATAGGAGCTGCACATATCTCGTTCTCAGGGCACACCGGACAAGCAGTCCATACAACTAAAACCAACCCTCAAGTTTCCCCGAGGTGGCGCTGCAAGGGGCTCCAGTTCGGACCAACACTCAGAGGAGCACTGGCTCGGGGGTTTAAAATAAAGATGACCCTTGAGTCCGCGGAACCCAAGGGGTAAGGCTTAGGTGGCAAATGGTAAAACCAAGGTTGGGCCTTGCTGGAGGAGTTTTATTCAAGGCGAACTGTCAAGGGGTTCCCATTATCACCCAACCGCGTAAGGAACGCAGAATCAAGGAACATACCACCGGTATGATGGAAACTAGGGCGGCGAGAGTGGAACGAAACACCAGGCATAAGGCCGAGCCTTCCACCCTTTACCAAGTATATAGATGCATTAAAGTAAACAAAATATAATAATGATATCCCAACAATATCCATGTTCCAACATGGAACAAACTTCAAGTTCACCTGCAACTAGAAACACTATAAGAGGGGCTGAGCAAAGCGGTAACATAGCCAAACAATAGTTTGCTAGGAAAGGTGGGTTAGAGGCTAGACATGCCAATATGGGAGGCATGATATAGCAAGTGGTAGGTATCGTGACATAGCAATAGAGCGAACAACTAGCAAGCAAAGATAGAAGTGATTTCGAGGGTATGGTCATCTTGCCTGCAAAGTTCTCAGAGTTGACGAAAGCTTGATCCTCGTTAGCGTACTCAACAGGTTCCTTGATCACGTACTCGTCTCCCGGCTCTACCCAAAGCAAGAACACTAGCAAAGGACCAACAATCAATCATGGTGCAATGCACAAGCCACATGATGCAAAACATGGCATGATATGCAAGACATGATGTGCAATGCATATGCATGCTTCGGAAAGGAAAGAATGATCAAGGCATCAACTTGGCAACCAAGTGTGCCGCTGGAAATATGAGATGATTTCGGTCGAAATCGATATAAAGATCACCGGAATCGGATGCACGGTTTGCAAATGGCAAGCAACACAAGAATGGCACAATTCTACGATTAACAACACGATGCCATCTAGAATGCAACAAGAAACTAAGCTACCGCACTCCAACATAACAACAAAGTATATGGAAGTGATAAACACAAGATGCTTGACAAAACATGAACACTGAGCTATGGCTAAATCACACTAGAACAGGTCCAAACAAGCATGGCAAAATTGCAAAAGATATCAGCTTCACAGACTTACTGAAAATACTAACATGCCAGGAATAACATCAGGAAGCCATGTTTGGAGCAAGCAAACAACATGCTACATGAACATAACATAGCAAATAAAGGCATGTCATGAATCTAATAATTGCATAGAACAAAAGTCCCTTAATGATCATGAGCCAAATAGGCACAAAAGATATGATGGCACCCATGTAAACATAGCAAGTTTCATTAACAAATTCAGACTTAGCAGAAAACAGCGCATGGCATAAACAGAGTTATGAAGGCAACTTTGCGAGCTCAAATCACTCACCACAAGGCATTGCATGACAAAACAAGCATACCAACAGCACGAAGACATGTTCATGAAGCTAACCATGGCAGGAGCAACTTCATAAGATGCAAGGATCAATAGAAAAAATCATGGCAAAATTGATTAACATGTAAACAATCTGCCAGGAAAATATTATAGCAAAAGAAGAGAAAGAACAAGACATTCTAGGGCACTCCATAATTGCAAACAGGGGCGCGGATAGTTAGCGCTTAATGGATCTCAAAACAAGCATGGATCTCACTGTAACATCATGTTTACATGGCATAAAAATAACAGCAGACACAAGACTTAGCAAAATCCTAAGTCCCTGAAAAAAGCAATATCACGAAGGCTACTTTGCATGCTTGTGCTAGTCAACAAATAGATCACAAAAATACATGGCAAGCACCTCTGTAAATATGGCATGACATAGTTCAAAACAGATGTAGACCTCATGCCCATATGATGCACACATCAAATGTGACAAAAATGACAAATCATCATAATCTGCTAAGTAACAGGAGTAAACATTTTATAGCACTCTTGAATAAATGATTTGGGCATCAAGATGAACTCAAACAAGCATGCCACAATGTAATAAAATGAAGAGCATCTCACAATGAAAATTTTGATATATCGTGCGCATGAAACGAAGCTACGGTAATGGAGTTATGGCATGATGAACAAGGGCATAGAAAGTTAGAGGGAAAAGATAGTGGAAAATCGACCTCCGAATTCTGGATCTAGGGTTCGTCAGCGGCTTCCCGAGGTTCGCTGGATCTTCACCGGAAATGCTGGGGCAGCGGTCGGAGTAGGAGGGGGAGGCACTCCGGCGAGGGGGAGCACCGGATCTGGCCCTGCCCGGCCGGATCCGGACGAGGCTGCGCACGGGGAGGCGGGGCGACGACGGTCGATGCTGGGATGAGCTCCGGCCAGTGAGGGGAGGAGCGTGGCGGCAGGCGGTGCAGGGAGCGTCGTCGGTGGGCAAAGGCGGCGGTGCGGGGCGGTGGCGCTCGGCGGCAGAAGGCGTGGGGTGGCGCGGCCCGGCGTGGCCCGGTTCGGCCCGGGGCGGGCCGAATCTGGGCCCCGGGCGACCGGCGGCGATGTGGGCACGGGGTTCGCCACGTGGCTGCGCGCGTTGGACGAGGGGACAGCGGCGGACATGTCCAGCGCCGGGCGGACGTGTCCGGCGCGCGGAGGAAGGGGGAGACTAGGGTTTTGCCCTAAATTTCGGAGGAGAATCTCTTTTTATAGGTAGAGGGAGTTTGGAGTGTCCAAATGGAGTGTAGTTTTCGCCCACACGATCGTGAACCGACGACGGAGGACGTGGGAGTGGTTTGGATGGGTTATTTGGCCGTTTTAGAGGGGTGTTGTGCTGCAACACACAAGAGGCCTTCGCGGATACGTGGTTAACCGCTGGGGTATCAAACGGACTCCAAATGACACGAAATTTGACAGGCGGTCTACTGGTGGTGTAGCAAGGCCACTTGGCAAATCTCGGTCCATTCCGAGAATGTTTAACACCCGCTCATGAAAAGAGACAAAAGGGGTACGCAGGTGCATGTAGGATTGCCGGATTGCAAAACGGACAACGGGGAAAATGCTCGGATGCATGAGACGAACAAGTATGCAAATGAGATGCACATGATGACATGATATGAAATGCATGACATGAGAAAAACGAAAATGAAAAAAAACCCAACCACGAAGGGAAATCTCATAACTTAAAGCCGAAAATGGCAGAGTCGGAGTTACAAATATGGCAAGTTACATCCGGGGTGTTACAATCAACTTAACCACGAAGGTCTATTTCCTACAGGCAAATGAAGAACAAGCAAGAAACGAAGATTGCAATCTGGATATTGCGAATATAAGAGGAAAGCTTTATTGATCAAAGGTGGGGTTCTGTGACGCCTTTGTCTGGTCGTTGAACATAAACAAAGTACGCGAACTTGCATCTATGGCGAACCTTAATCTAAACAAAACCCAAAGTCTAAACGATGCCCTAAGGGCTGTATATATGGAGGAAGAGGGGGGGGGGATTTCGTGGCCCTTGGAGGAGGGGTCCGAAACCAACCCTAACTCCTGTTTCCCCACACATACAGACTCTAAAAATAGCTTATACTTAAGTATTTCAAAAATACATGGGCCTGGCCCAATAATAAGGTGACGTAGCACCTAGAATAGCCTTTGGATGAAGTTTATGAAGTAGCATCTTGTATATTTCGTCCAAGGCTTCATGCACTCCTTATGGCGGCTTCAAAGTCCTGAAATCATCACTTGTAACTCCGTTCTTGATCCCCTTGCGCATGCCATCATCTCCATGCTTGGTCTTGCTCCAGTGTTCATCCCTCTTATCCATGCCAGGCCCTTCATTTGTAAGCAAAACAAATGTATCCAATTTAGGCAGCATCATATTCTCATGAACATTAGTATCATTACCAAGAAACGAAAGTACCTGGTAATTTAATTGGCGTGCGCGAGCTCTAGTAATTGGTCCAGTATGTATAGCAGCAGGGGCTGTGGGTGTAACAATGGTATTGATGTCCTCATCAATGGGAGAAGATAGCGAAAAGAAAATCTGAGCCAAACAGGAAAATCAGAACAACACAGTCATAACACATACTAACATGTCTTTCCCCTCTTAAAGACATGTGAATTCTCTCCTCTTTAATACCAAGCATTAGGGGTCTCTCTCCCTTTGGTGTGATTAAGCACTCTCCCCCTTTGATGTGATTAAGCTTTGATGTGATCTCTCTACCCCTTTGACATCAATTTCCAACAAGGGTCTTCTGGAATGTGAGTCAAAAAGGTTTTGGTCCTTGAGTCACAAAACATAGCAGCATATAGAATGTGATGCAGTTCAAGGACAATAATCATTGAGTGGAGCTGGAAAAAATATGCAGGATACAAATGGCAAAGTGTCTTCTCAGCATTGAAATCAGTAACACCGAGTTTGACACAAAGAGAGAACAATTGCCATATCAGCTCACTAGGCAAATAAGATCTCACAAAGATTTGCAAGGAATTAATTGAAGGATTTGCAATGAATTGGATGCAGGGAATGTAGAATATAGCCGAGAAAATAAAGAAATCTAGATGAAGTTTTTGTTTTTTTGTTTTTAAAAGGGAAACAAACATGCAAAAGACACATGCAAGGACATGGGAAACACAAGAGAACGTCATCTAGAATTGGTCGGCGACAGAGTCACCTATGTTAGAGTATATTGACTGAGGAGTCAAGTGAGAACACTTGATCGTAGGTCATACTCATCGTTTAAGCTCAAAATGGGGTTACCATTTTTCGTTTAAGCATTCTGATGTGTTGTCATCTTGTTGAGTTGCCTTGACCCATGACTTGGGGTAAAGCTTCTCTAAGATGGAATAACATACCTTGGGTGGTGGTGTTGAACTTGATCATGTAGTTGAACTTGGGTAGGATGCTCAAGGTTGATGTAGCTCATCGATGAGTTGGGAGCACCGCTTGTAGTTTGAGTTCATCTTCCTACATGGGTTGATCTTGCAACGAAGAGCACTTGTGTATCCAAAATGACAATCATGAGGTTTGATATCAAGTGAAATTTGATATAAAGAAATTGTCAAAGGATATGTTGAAAGGTTTCATGCTTCCTTGTCTTCAACCACCAAATTCGTAGAGACATGGTGATGTAGAGATTCCTCAAGATGTGAGTGAGTTGCAATCTCATGAATTCGAGCTCATCCAAGTACCTACAAGGGTTAGATAGCATGCAAGGGTACAAGTATATCCAAGACATATGATCATCATCATAAAAGAAATATCAAGGATTAGTCAAAGGCTCATGCCTTGCATGTATCCAAATGGAGTTTCTACTCCAAGTTCAAAGCATCAATGATGTTCAATTTACCTCTCAAACTGCAAAATACTTTCTCATCAAGCAGTTTGGTGAATATATCTGCCAATTGCTTATCAGTACAAACATGCTTAAGATCAATGTCCCCTTTGGCAACATGATCTCGAATGAAATGATGACGAACTTCAATATGCTTAGTTTGAGAATGTTGCACGGGATTCTGAGCAATCTTAATAGCACTTTCATTGTCACAAAGCAATGGAACATGTTTCACATAGATGCCATAATCTTTAAGAGTTTGGGTCATCCAAAGTAATTGAGCACAACATGAATCGGCAACAATGTATTCTGCTTCGGTGGTGGATAAGGATACCGCGTTTTGTTTCTTGGAGGACCAAGACATAAGAGATCTACCAAGAAATTGACACATACCCGAAGTGGACTTTCTATCAACCCGATCTCCGGCATAGTCCGAGTGGGAATAGCCAACAAGATCAAAAGAAGACCTCTTAGGATACCTAATGGAAAAATTTGGTGTATGGATTAAGTATCTCACTATCCTTTTCATAGACTTAAGATGACATTCTTTGGGGGCTGCTTAATATTGTGCACACATGCACACACTTAGCATTATCGGAACGGGAGGCACATAGATATAACAATGAACCAATCATAGAGCGATAAACCTTTTGGTCAACCGGTTTGCCATCCTTAGTCAAGTCAAGATGTCCACTAGTAGGCACGGGTGTATTCATACCTTTGCATTCTTGCATGTTGAACTTCTTGAATAAGTCCTTGGTATACTTTGTTTGGGAAACAAATGTACCCTCCTTAGTTTTCTTGATTTGCAAACCAAGGAAGAACTTGAGTTCACTCATCATAGACATCGGAAACTTCTTTGACATTAGCTTTCCAAACTTTTCACTAAAATGAGGGTTAGTCGAACCAAATATGATATCATCGACATAAATTTGGCACATAAATAATTTTCCATTAACCCTTTTAGTAAAAAGACTAGAATCAATTTTTCCAATCTCAAAGCCTTTTTCAATAAGGAACTTGGTCAAGCATTTATACCACGCTCTAAGAGCTTGTTTAAGACCATAAAGAGCTTTGTGAAGTTTGTAAACATGGTCTGGTTTCTTAGGACTGACAAAGCCGGGAGGTTGTTTAACATAAACTTCCTCTTCAATTTCACCATTTAGAAAGGCAATTTTAATGTCCATTTGGTACAAGGTAATATCATGGTGATTAGCATAGGCAAGTAAGATGCAGATGGACTCAAGTATAGCAACGGGGGCATATGTATCACCATAGTCCATACCTTCGACTTGTGTGTAGCCTTGGGCAACGAGACGTGCTTTCTTGCGAACGACTTGTCCATATTCGTCTTGCTTGTTGTGAAACACCCATTTGGTACCGATGATGTTGTGGTTGTTGTCGGTCTTCTCAACCAATGTCCACACTTGGTTCGTCTCAAAGTTGTGTAGCTCTTCATGCATGGCATTTATCTAATCTGGATCTTCCAATGCTTCTTCAACATTCATAGGTTCAATGCTAGAGATTAATGAATAATGTTCATAGAAATTTTCCAAACAAGTTTTAGAGCGAGTGATTCTCCTGGTTTGGATATCATTAAAGATTTGCTCGACGGGATGGTCTCTTCTCACTCTTTCTCTAACTCATGAGATCTTTTGTTTGGGTCAGGGTGGAACATCTTCTTCATCATCTAGTTCTTCCTCTTGGCCTTCTTCATTGTTGACATTGTCGTTCTCTTATAGAGGTGGAGAAGGAGTTTGATGAGGTTCATCTTGGTGTACTTCCTCATTTTCTTCATCTTGGCGTGTCCCACTCGTGGATGCCTCCGTGTCCACTCTTGTTCACCTTTTCATGAGGTAGAGGCCTCCACTTGGACGGACGAGGTACTCTCCTTCACCTTCGTTGGCCGAATCTTTCCAATAGACAAGTCTTGGATTGCTTCCGAAGGGTCCTTGTCTCCTACATCAATTGGAAATTACTCTAGTTGTGAGCCGTTAGATTCATCAAACTTCACATCTACCGTCTCTTCAACCTTTCGGGTGAAATTGTTGTAGACATAGTAAGTGTGAGAGTTTGAGCCATAACCAAGTAGGAAACCCTCATGAGATTTATTAGCAAATTTAGAATGATGATGCTTATCAAGAATATAGCACTTTGAGCCGAATACTCGAAAGTATCCAACTTGGGGTTTGTTACCGGTGAGAAGCTGGTATGCCTCTTTCCGAGTAGCTTGTGAAGATACAAGCAATTTGTTGCATCACAAGCTGTCTCAACCGCTTCCGCCCAAAAGTGTTTGGGCATCTTGTACTCATCAAGCATCGGTCTCGCCATCTCAATAAGAGTCCGGTTCTTTCTCTCAACAACTCCATTTTTTGAGGTGTGTACGTAGCCAAGAACTCGTGTGAAATCCCTTCTTCGTCAAGAAAGGTATCCACATTTGCGTTCTTGAACTCTGTTCCGTTGTCGCTGCAAACCTTCTTGATCTTCACTTCAAATTGATTTTTGGCCTTCCTACCGAAGTTCTTGAAGATCTTTTGGACCTGCGATTTATCACCAAGAAAGAACACCCACGTTAATCTTGAAAAATCATCAACTATGACTAGACCAAATGAGTTTTCACCGAGACTTTTATAGGCATTGGGACCGAAGAGATCCATATGAAGTAGCTCGAGCGGTCTTCTCGTGGTCATGATGTTCTTCACGGGGTGACTTCCTCCAACTTGTTTTCCTGCTTGACAAGCACTGCACAATCTATCCTTGTCAAATATAACATCTTTCACTCCAAGGATATGATCACCTTTAATAAGCTTATCAAGATTTTGCATGCCCACATAACCTAACCTTCTATGCCACAACCAACCTTTAGACGATTTATCAATTAAGAAGGTTCTAGGTTGAGCCTTTTAGTGAAATCAACAACGTATAGGTCACCTCTACGTATACCGGTAAAGACCATTTAATGATTATCACTATGAAACACTTGGCAATATACTTCAGTAAATAGGACATTGAAACCAAAGTCAACAAGTCTAGATACAGAAAGTAAATTATAGCCAAGGGATTCAACGAGCATAACATTTTGTATGGATCTATCATGTGAGATGGCCACCTTACCAAGGCCAACCACCTTACCCTTTGAGTTGTCACCAAAAGTGACATACTTTCGAGGGTTGTCATTTTCATCAAGCTCACGAAACATATCCTTCTCTCCGGTCACATGATCGGTACATCCACTATCAAGAACCCATTCATTTCCTCTAGCCATGTAGCCGCGAAGATTAGCCATAAGACCAAAATGACTCATAGACTCATCAAGATCAAAGTCACTATCATCATCCTCATCATAGTATCCATGTTCAACATCATCTTGTGATTGATAAATTCCTAGAGAGAGTGATTCATTAGATAAATGATCATCACAATGTTCAACTTTATGAATTCTAATAGCTTCAGAGATAATATTGCTAATGATTCCAACATCTCCTTTGGCACGCATGAGATTGCTAAGCTCAAATAAACAATCAAAAAACTTAGGATCATTGGAATTAATCTTACTCAAGGAAATAGACTTATGAAGAATTTCATCTATGTTTTGCAAGCAATAGTTTGGAAATCGTTCCTCAAGAAATCTCCATATAGTGTAGGAACAATCAAGAGTAGGCAAGCAACCGACCAAATTTCTAGGCAAACCTCTAGAAATAAGATTGACAGTTCTAAGGTTGCGGATCATGTCAATAGACTCATCAAGGGTAGGATGCAAAGGATCAACATGGGGTGGATAAGGGTTAGTGATGTACTTGTTCAAATGATATTCATTGAAAATCTGAAGGATCTCATTTTCCCCCTCATGAAAGAACTCTCCATCAAGTATAGGCACTCTACGTCTAAGACTCCCCAACGTAGACTCATCCATCTTCCTCCAATGGTGATTAAACCAAAGCAATGGAGACCAATGCTCTGATACCAATTATAGGACCCAGACAAGGTGTCTAGAGGGGGGTGGTAGACCCTGAACAAAGAAAAGTAGCTGTTTTTCGATTATTCAAGTTAAGGTGGAGTTTTAGCACAATTTTAAACATTCATAATACATTTTAAGAAAACATGGCAAGAGTATATGACTAGCGGAAAGTAAAGCATGCAACTTGCAAGAAAGTAAAGGGATGGGTTTGGAGTGTGCAAAAGCAATTGGAGACACGGAGGTTTTTGGCGTGGTTCCAATATGTGGTGCTATCGTACATCCACGTTGATGGAGACTTCAACCCATGAAGGGTAATGATTGCGCGAGTCCACGGAGGGCTCCACCCATGAAGGGTCCATGAAGAAGCAACCTTGTCTATCCCACCATGGCCATCACCCACGAAGGACTTGCCTCAGTTGGGTAGATCTTCACAAAGTAGGCGATCTCCTTGCCCTTACAAACTCCTTGGTTCAACTCCACAATCTTGACGGAGGCTCCCAAGTGACACCTAACCAATCTAGGAGACACCACTCTCCAAAAGGTAATAAATGGTGTGTTAATGATGAACTCCTTGCTCTTGTACTTCAAATGATAGTCTCCCCAACAGCCAACTCTCTCTCACAGATTTGGATTTGGTGGAAGGATGATTTGAGTGGAAAGCAACTTGGGGAAGGCTAGAGATCAAGATTCTTGTGGTTTGAATGGAATATCTTGGTCTCAACACATGAGTAGGTGGTTCTGTCTCAGAAAATGAATGCTGGAAGTGTAGGCATGTTCTGCTGGCTCTCTCCACTAATGGAGGATGGGTGAAGGGGTATATATAGCCTCCACACATAATCTAGCTGTTACACACAATTCACCAAACTCGGTGGGACTGAATCATGAAACTCGGTCAGATCGATTTAGTTCAAAATGTGAACGTTTGGATTTTCGGTGGGACCGATATGATTTGGGACCACTGTGCTAGGGTTAGGGTAAAACCTCAACTCGGTTTGACCGATTAAACAAACTCAGTGGGACCAATTTTGGTGGGACTGATTGCATATCTTGGTGAGACCAAAATGATTGCAATAGGCAATAGAGAGTTTGCAAGCCCATCTCGGTGAGATCGAGATCCCATCGGTGAGATCAAATTGATTAGGTTTTCTGGTAGTGGTTATGTCAAGTGAACTCGGTGGCGCCGGATAGACCAATTTGTGGGGCCGAGTTTGACTTTAGGTTTAGGACCAATGTCGAAATGAGAAAGTGGTTCAGGGCTTTGGAGCATATCACTAAGCACTTTGAGCAAGCAAGCCATTAAGCAACACCTCATCCCCTTTCAATAATATTGGATTTCACATGGACTCAATGTGATCTTGGATCACTAAAAAGAAAATGTAGAGTCTTGAGATTTTGCCAATCCCCGTCCTTAGCTTCTTCAAGGGGTTCCACATCTTCTTGTCCATGCCACACCTTTGTTGAACTTTCTGAAATATACTAGACAAAAGTATTAGTCCAACAAGAGATATGTTGACATTAATTATGAAAATTACCAAGGGAGCACTTGTGCTTTCACGAGGGAATGAACATATTGCATGAAGGCGCGGCTCGTGAATTGGGTGCTGTTGTAAGTGATGATCTGGGCGGGGACCCCGAAGGGGCACACCAATCCTTTCAAGAACTTGATAGTTGACTAAGCATTCATCTTCCTCATGGCTTCTACTTTCGGCCACTTTGTAAACTTGTCGATTGCAACGAACAAGAATTCAAAGCCCCCGACAGCTCGGGGGAAAGGGCCGAGGATATCGAGCCCCCAGACCAAAAACGGCCATGACAAAGGGATTTGTATGAAGAGCTTGGGCACGCAAATGGATGTTCTTGTAATGGAACTGACAGGCTTCACATTTGGTGACTAGCTTGACCACATCTTGGAGGGCTGTGGGCCAATAAAACCCTTGTCGGAATTCTTTCCCAACCAAAGCCCATGATCCAATGTTGGGGCCGCACAAGCCTTTGTGTATTTCCGCCAGTAGTTCCTTTCCTTCTTCCCGGCAAATGCACTTCAATTTCACACCGCTGGGCCTTCTTCTGTATAGTGTGTCATCGATGAAATGATACACACTGGCCCTCAGGACTACTCTTTCAGCTTCTTCTTACTCTTCGGGAAGTTCTCCGGTTTGGAGGAAATGAACTATGTGCCTTGCCCAAGTTGGAGCCTGGGACTCGACAACAAGGACTAGCGGCACCTCCTCCTTCGTGGGAGTAGACCCCTCGACCATGAGGACCGGTGGTCTAGTGGGAGGGGGAGAGTCAGCAGATGAAGGGGAGTTGTTCCCGTCAAGCTCTCTCTCGGGAGCCCCGGGAGAGGCTTGCCGGAGTCTTGTTTCCTCCTCTTCCGGGCCATTGTTGCCGGGGATACGGAGGGTTGAGTAAGGCAGAGAACAAAAGTTCCTGGTTCCATAGGAAGCTTCTACGCATTGCACTTTGACACATATCAACAATGTTGTTTTCCGCACGGGGTACTTGCTCTATTTGCAATCCGTCAAAGCGCAGTCCTCTCATTTCCTCAATGTATGCGTCCATCAATGGACTTTGGTAATCCTTGTTGACTTGTCTCACCATAAGTTGTGAATATCCTCCGACGACCAGCTTCTTGATCCCCAGTTATGTTGCAATCCTGAGACCGGCAAGGAGCGCCTCATACTATGCAGTATTGTTGGTCGCCTCTTCCCGAAAAACTGCATCTGGACAACGTACTTCAGGCGCTCTCTAGTGGGAGCAACGAGAAGCATGCCAACCCCCGCACCTTGTAGGGAGAAGGCACCATCAAAATACATGATCCATTCTTGGGGTGCTTCCTTGCCGGGAATAACTGTCTCTAGTACCTCTTCATCAGGGGTTGGCGTCCATTCTGCAATAAACTCGGCCAATGCCCTGCTCTGAATTGTTGATGTGCTTTCAAACATCAGACCAAAGATGGATAACTCCAATGCCCACTCCACTATTCTGCCAGTAGCCTCAGGATTTCAGAGTATATTTTGCAAAGGGAAGTGGGTGACAACCGTGATCTCATGGGTTTGGAAGTAGTGGCGCAGTTTCCTTGAGGCCCTGACAAGGCCAAAAATCAACTTTTGCACACCAGAGTACCTGGATCTAGCCCCCTGCAATAGGGAGCTGACGAAGTACACTAGGCGCTACACAACTTTCTTCCTTGCTGCATCCTTGGGGTTGCCTCAGCTGCCGTGCTCTCCTTTGTCTTGGTCGACGTCTGGCCTTCCTGCGATGTGCCCATTCTTTTCCCCGGAAGGTACACTGGATGAGGCTGTTGCCCCTTCCACTTCCCGCTGTGCCACTAGTGCTGCAATAACCACTTCATTAGTTACCGCCGGATATAGCAGCAACGGCTCTTCTGGTTTGGGAGCAACCAAAGTGGGCACAGAAGACAAGTAGGGCTTCAAATCCTGCAATGTTGCGTCTTCTTCCGGAGTCCACTTCATGGGCCCTGCCTTCTTCAAGATTTTGAAGAACGACAAGGTGTGCTCGGCAGACTAGGAGATGAATCTACTAAGCACAGCAACGCATCCTGTTAAAGGCCTCACATCCTTAACTATTATGTGTTAGTGTTAGATTTAGTGCATGGGTTTGAGATCAAAAAAGATGAAAAAAGAAGAAGAAGAAAAGAAAAAAAGAAGTAGAATAAAAAAGAATATGTAGAAGAAAATAAGAAGAAGACGAAGAAGAAGAAGAAGAAAAGAAGTAGAAGAAGTAGAAGTAGAAGAAAAGAAGAAAAGAAAAGAAGTAGAAAAAAGATGAAAAAAGAAGAAGAAGAAAAGAAGTAGAAGAAGAAGAAAGGAAGAAGAGAAAAGAAGTAGAAAAAGATGA
>NC_057803.1:263285383-263297708 GCF_018294505.1 Triticum aestivum | reverse complement strand
CGAAATAGCACCCCGACGCCGACACGACACCCCGACACCGACATGACACCCCGACCCCCGACACCTCCCGAAAAGGTGCTCTTTGGCCTTCCAGAGGCCGACGGGGTCATATATTTGTGAATTATGAGTTAGGTCATATATTTTTCGATTTTGTTATGAAAAACATCATATATAATTGTGTTGATCGGGTAGATTTAAATGTGCAGTTGTGTCATCGCTGCGAGGTTTGGTGTTCGACGACCTCGCCATGCGTTTGACGATCTCTGCCCCTTCGTTCGTGGGTGAGCACAAATGATATGTCCTCCTCCCCCATTAATTATTTGCTCTGTTCCGACGTTTGTGCCGATGAAACTTGATAGCTAGCTATATATGCGTCTTGAATCATCAGTATGCGTAACCAATATGTGTCTCCCGTTCGAAAGCGTTATAGTTATAAATATGCATGCATTTGCATATTTATAACCTTGATTCTTTCGAATTGTCCAATGCTATCCATGGACAGCCCGAGTATGTGTAGATTGGGTTCATTTTCCCGTATGCTTTGCTCCGGATCCGACACATAAATTTCGTCAGTGACTCCCCTGTTGTTCTCCGGGTACACATCCTCTCTGTTTATTTTAGAGACGTCTATCAGGAGAACAACGGGGAGGTGCTGCCGAAATTTTGCGTCGGATCCGGAGCATAGCATGGGAAAATGAACCCAATCTACACATACTCGGGTGGGATTAGGACCTATCATTACCTATTAGAGTATAGGTTGCATGGACGTAATAAAATTGACAAAGTAGATCAACTAATGAATATATACATGGTGAATTGTATATATATTTGTTGTGTGTCCAGTAGCTCTGAAAGTCAAGATGAGTGATCGTGCATGGATGTATACCGGTCACACTGGTCAAAACAAATGGAGCATTGAATGGTTCACAAAAACCAAGGGGTTTGTGCAAGCCGCATTTGCAAATGGCCAGAGGAAAACCTAGTGCCCCTGTTTCCGGTGCGGCAATTGGGAAAAGTGGACAGAGGCTGAAATGGGCAAACACCTGCAAAAGAGTGGTTTTATGCCCGATTATACGGTGTGGACATATCATGGTGAGTCTGTCCAACGTGACTGAGCTGAGGTGGATCGTCGTCGCACCGACGAGCATGGTACCGGGATGGAAAACATGGTGCAAGACTATGATGATGCTAAAGATTCGGACGAGGAGATGGAGGAATCTGCAAAGGCCTTCAGTGAAATGTTGGAGTCTTCAAAACGTCCGCTCCACGAGCACACTGAGCTTTGTCAGTTGGATGCCATCTCACAAGTAATGGCTCTGAAGGCTAAGTTCAACTTGGGCAGAGAATTCTACAACGCAATGATGACAATATTTGGACGCTTTCTACCCAAAGGCCATGTAATGCCTGCAAACCTGTACCAGTCGGACAAAATCCTCCAAGCACTGAAGATGCCCTATGAGAAGATACATGCCTGTGAGAAAGGATGTGGCTTATTTAGGCTTGACTATGCGGACTTGAACTATTGTCCCATTTGCAAGTCTTCCAGGTATGTTGTGGTAGAGAACGGTATGGGTGAGAAGACACAGACCAAAATCCCCGTTAGTGTTCTTCGGTATATGCCAATCGTACCAAGACTTCAACGTCGTTTCATGGTCGAAGAGACGGCCAGACAGATGACATGGCACAAAACAGGCAAGAGAACCGAACTAGATGCAGATGGGAATCTGATGATGGTACACACATCGGATGGTGTTGCGTGGAAAAAGTTTGATGAATTACATGTTGACAAAGCAGCAGATCCGAGGCATCCTCGAGTCGGTATCAGCATGGATGGGTTTAGTGTGTTTGGTATGACGGCAGCCCAATACAGTTGTTGGCCCGTATTTGTATTTCCACTCAATCTCCCCCAGACAGATTATGCAAAGAAACAACATTTTCCTGACGTTGATAATTCCAGGGCCCAACTATCCGGGGAAAAATATGAATGTGTACATGCAGCCACTTAAGGACGAATTGCAAGAAGCCTGGGATAATGGGTTCAAGACATACGACGCCTATAGCAAACGGAACTTCATAATGCGTGTCTGGTACATGTACTCGACGCATGACTTGCCAGCGTATGTGCTATTCGTTGGCTGGTGTGTGCATGGAAGGTTCCCGTGCCCCACATGCAAGGGAGCTCTTGAGTTTCGTTGGCTTCAGGCCGGTCGCAAGTTTTCTTGCTTTGACATGCATAGACAGTTCCTGGATCCTCGCCATAAGTTCAGGAAAGACAAGAAGAACTTCATTAGAGGTAGAGTTGTCAAAAACTCTGCACCACCTGCGTTGACAGGCCAACAGTCCCTGGATTACTTAAACGCTCTCAAGCCAGATCCAGAGCGTCCAGGGTACTTCAAAGGGTATAATTCTAAGCACGCCTGGACTCACAAGACATGCTTATGGGACCTGCCTTACTTCAAAGACCTCCTTTGCCCACACAACATCGACGTGATGCACACTGAGAAGAATATCGCCGAGGCACTTTTTGGTACATTGTTCGGCATAGATGGGAAGTCAAAGGATAATACTAAGGCTAGAGTCGATCTGGAGGCGCTATGTGATAGGCCGTTACAAAACATGAAAGAACCGAAAGGAAAGCAGAACTGGACGAAGCCAAAGGCATGGTTCAATCTTGGAAGGCCAGCTATGAGGGAAATTATCCTGTGGGTGAAAATGCAGTTGATGTTCCCCGATGGGTATGCAACGAATCTAAAGAGGGGGGCGAGTCTTGATAAATTGAAGATATTTGGTCTCAAGAGTCATGATTGGCAGATATGGATTGAGCGGGTAATGCCGGTGATGTTGCGTTGCTTCATCCCCGAGGATGAATGGCTAGTATTAGCAGAACGCAGCTCTTTCTTCCATGTTCTTTGTGCGAAAGAACTATCGCCTGATGTGTTAGAAGAAATGGAAGAGTTGGCACCGGAGTGGATCTGCTAGTTAGAGAAGATCTATCCACCGGGCTTCTTTAATCCAATGTAGCATTTGATTTTGCATCTCCCGACCGAGGCAAGATTGGGGGGGGGGGGGCGTGCAAAATCGTTGGTGCTACCCAACTGAGAGGATGCAGAAGACGCTTCAAGAAAAATGTAAAAATAAACGTAGAATTGAAGCATCGATGGATGAGGCATTCATCACTAAGGAGGTGGCAAACTTCGTGACAGCACACTACGAAGCCAAAAATCGTCATTTGCATAATCCGAAGCCTCGGTACAATGCTGACGACCGTAAAAAGGGTGGATCCAACCTCAGCCTATTCAAAGGGAATCTCGCACCAGCCAGTGTTTCAAATCCAGTATCATTGGATAACGAAGAATGGCGGACCATTTCGTTGTATATCTTCAACAACCTGATAGAAGTGCGGCCGTACATCGAGTAAGTTCTCGGTACATTGTTTGCAACTTCTATTTCCTTTGAACTGCTCTTATTCCTGGATATTTCATACAGTCGATACATCGCCATATTCTCGTATGGATCGGTGATCCAAAAGGATTCCGTCGAAGAGTATGAGCTTCTCGCAAAGCAAGGAGGCGGCTATCCTGGTTTCATCTCTTGGTTCAAACAAACGGTAATTTCTATTACACAATTTCATTTCATTCGCTAATTTGTGCGTACTGCAACAATCCTTTCGTATTAAACTTGTAGGCTAATTTAAAGTCTATGGACGCCGAATTGAGACAAGTCGCTAATGGTTTTGACTATAAGGTCCGTTCATTTGACAAATACGACATCAACGGGTATCGCTTTCGTACCTATGGCAAAGAGCTATCTATGGCCGACCGAAAGTCTACAAATTGTTGTGTATCTGCTATCGGCAAAGGAGCTACCGAGTATTATGGGAGAGTTGAAGCAATTTATGAACTTCTATTCTATGGTGAAAACCCACCGAATGTCGTAGTCTTCAAATGTTATTGGTTTCAGCCGAAGGAGACTAGAAGGACTCATGAACATATAGGGCAAGTTGAAATCAACCAAAGCAACCATTTAGATGTTCCTGATGTCTATATTACGGCTCAAAAGGCGACCCAAGTATTCTATCTACCGTGGGCCTGCCAAACTAATCCAAATCTAAAAGGTTGGGATGTCATTTATGAAGTGCCACCACGTGCTAGACTATCTCCCCCAAAGGAAGAGGATTATGAACCTCACATTAACCCAAACACATATGAAGGAGAATTCTTCCAAGAGACACGTCTTTCCAAAAAGCCTTTCAAGAACCGCTATACTTCACCCTAAAATATTGAAGTAGGCAACGACAGTGAATCCGACATCACCCCAGAGGAGGAACAAGAAGAGCCGGAACAAGAAGAGGTTACTGGTGCGGATGACCTGGCAATGCTTGACCGATTACGTCAAGGTGGCCTTCCACATGTTGATGCCACTGAACCCTATGAGCCCGTCATTGATTATAGTGATGATGATGATTATGCATTTATTGATGATACTGATCGAGATTATTAGTAGTGTCAGGTATTCAATTTTTTTATTTTTGTACTTGATGATGATACACTTAAGTGATATACATATTATTATTCAGGTTAGTATTTTTTTATGTTGTACTAATTTCGTTTACTCTTTGTCATGGCAGGTGTTGAAAGATGGTGGGCGCTGGTCAGGAGCGCTCCGAGGCCCCTTCTTCGTCGGCGCGTGGTGTGAGGTCTTCCATTCCACACACACCTCTCCACCGAGCGTTGCTGGATAGTATGGCGACACCGCCGGGCCCTTCTTCGTCAACCGCGGTGCCCAGCAGGGGACGAGGTAAGAAGAAGAGAGGAGCTAGAGCATGTGGTCGCGGGAGAGGACATACGGTGACTACTAGGGCGCCTTCCTCGCCGCCACCCTCAGTTGTTTCACCCGAGCACGTGACTGCTAGGGTGGACTCGTCCGAGGAGGAGGCTACACGGACTCCGGTCCACGAGCCTTCGGTCCACGGGCCTTTGGCCCACGAGCCTCGGGTAGACGGGCCTTCGGCCCACAAGAGTTCGGCCCACAAGACCCCGGAGGAGCACACGTCTGGACGGGGTACCTGGCCGGATCAGCCTGAGGAGCCGAGTGGCCATGCTGATGATGGCGGGGAGCCGACTGATATTGAGGAGGAGGGGGGCACCGTCTACCAGCGTGGTTGTACACAGCTCCCGTCCGTGCCAGCGACCCGCGAGTAGAGGTGGTTGATTTTCCCTGATGGGGAGAGGTAAGTGCATTTAATCTTTTTGTACCTTTTGCATTCACATTTCTTCAAATAACTAATGCGTTGGCCTTGTCATGCTGCAGGAGTTGGGACCACCATCATAGTGTCCGCCGGCCCAACTCTGTCCTTGGAGTTCTTTGTCAGCAAAACTTCCCGGGGTTTGTCATGTTGCCTGGTGAGGGTCGGCTTCCAGAGCTTGGATTGAGTTGGGAGCACTACTTGGCTGCCTCGGCCCTGCCGGGTGAGATTATTGACGGTGTCTTGTGCAAGACGAGGGCAGATGTGGTGATCAGAAAGTTCTGGGTAATTTCTCCTTCACACAATTAAAAATCTTCAACTAGCTAGTTATTAATTGTACTAATCAATATTGTCTCATTTGATTGCAGACATTCTACAGGTGTGAGGAGGGATACGATGAGGAAGCGGCAAATGTTATCGATAATGTCTGCAAGCGCCTACTACAGAACTTACGGCACGAGGCTCGGGTGCAGGCAGTTCGAGACTACTACGCCTCGCGTGGTATCAAGAAGACCAAGCCGGCGTGCCGCGAGAAGTTCTTGAGTAAGGAGGATTACATGAAGGTAATTCTTAAGGCCTTTTACTTACTTCCTTCATTTAGTAATTCATAGCCGTAGCGCCCAAGTTTCTATTTGCTAACTTAGGCCCCTCCGAGATGGTGTGCGTATCAGATGGATTGTTGGGAGGTGTTGGTCAATGAGTGGTGCTCAAAATAATGGCTAGTCCTCCACAACAAGGCCAATGACAAATGTGCCCAAATGGAAGGTGTGCCACACCATCAAGGCAGCTCCAACTTATATTAGTTCGGGCGGAACTGGGTATGTGGTTTGCTTCATGATTCATGCAATTCATTCATCATGCTAGCTTTAGCCCTTTAATTACTAATTTATTTTGTTTCTCTCTTTCAGGCACGCTACAATAAGGCGGATAAGGTGCCAGAGGTGTACGACCTGTATGCCATGGCCCACACTGCCTCTTACAATAAAGTCAAGGCATTCTCTCCGCCTGACCTTGATGATCCAAAGAACTTCACCAACATCTCCTCCCACGACAAGCTCGTGAAATATAGAGATCAGGGGAAGGTGAGGAAAGGGGAGGACTTTAACCCGAGCCAGGGTCCCATTGATACAGAGCTGCTGATCATATCTGGTGGCGGGATGTCCCATGGCTCCATAGCCATGGGAGATGGACTTGTCCATTGTCCTAGCACTATCCCGGAGATCAAGGCGCGCCAGTCGAACTCCGCTCCTGAGATAAGGCCTCGTGAACAGCCAGTCCAACTCGCCTTCAAGGTTAGTTATACGTACTCAGCTATCTTTCTCCATTACATAGTGTGCGCTTCCATCAATGATTACAAATGGTCATGTGAGTGGTGTTGCACGCTGCTATACAGAGTGAGAGAGATAGAACGGAGAAACTTCTGGCGGAGGCGGTAGAGAGGCAGCGGGAGTTGGAGGAGAGGACGAAAAAGATGTTAGAGGAGGAGAGGGCACGGAATGACATGCATGCAAGGGCCATGTACGAGCTCCTTGTGGTAAGTTTCTTCTACAGATTAGCCAAAACATTCATGTAATGTTTGTCTCATTACTAACTAGTATGACCAAGTTGTCAAAACCAAATGTGCAGTCTGTGTGCGAGAAGTCCGGTCAGACCGCTCCGCCGATGCCAGTGATTACTCCTGGGACCACGGTCAGTTTAATTTGAATGGACATTACTTGCTAGTCTTAACATTTGAGTGTCATCATGCTAACAAGACATCGGAAATGATCTTTGGTACAGCGTAACTCCATACAAGCATCGCATGATCCTTCTCTAGCTACCGGCACGAGCCAGCTCGCTCCTACACCTCCATGATCACGGTAAGTTTCTCTAGTGTTTTGCTTAACAAATTCATAAAGACCTAGACTTAGCTTTATTTCCTCCAATATGCTTACCATAATGACCTAGAGTTAGCTTCTTTTCCTCCAAAATGACTTAATAAGCTTACTGACCTCCAAAACCATCCATTTTACCTAAGTTAGCTCTAAAATGATCTGTACTTAGCTTACTTATGTCAAAAATTGCATAATTAGCTTAGTTAGCTCATAAACGATCCATTTTACCTAAGTTAGCTCTAAAATGACCCATTTTACCTTAGTTAGCTTATAAATGATCCATTTTATCCAAGTTAGCTCTAAAATGGCCCATTTTACCTAGATTAGCTCCTAAATGATCCATTTACCTATGTTAGCTTTAAAATGACCCATTTCACCTAGGTTACCTCCAAAATGACCCATCTTACTGAGGTTAACTCCAAAATGACCCATCACACCTAGGTTAGCTCTAAAATGATGCTTTTTTTACTAAGTTAGCTCATAAACAATCCATTTCAACTAAGTTAGCTCATAAACGATCCATTTCACCTAAGTTAGCTAAAAATGATCCATTTCAAAATTAGCTCTTAAATGATCCATTTCACCCAAGTTAGCTCATAAATGATCCATTTCAACTAAGTTAGCTCATAAATGATCCACTTCACCTAAGTTAGCTCAAATACGATCCATTTCACCTTAGTTAGCTCATAAACGACCCATTTCACCTTAGTTAGCTCATAAACGATCCATTTCACCTTAGTTAGCTCATAAACGATCCATTTCAACTAAGTTAGCTCATAAAAGATCCATTTCAACTAAGTTAGCTCATAAACGATCCATTTCACCTAAGTTAGCTCATAAAGGATCCATTTCACCTTAGTTAGCTCATAAACGATCCATTTCATCTAAGTTAGCTCATAAACGATCCATTTCACCTTAGTTAGCTCATAAATGATCCATTTCAACTAAGTTAGCTCATAATAATCCATTTCAACTAAGTTAGCTCATAAGCGACCCATTTCAACTTAGTTAGCTCATATATGATCCATTTCACCTAAGTTAGCTCATAAATGAAAAATACTTCTTGTTCTAGTCTTCTTGTTCTAGTCTTCCTCTTCTAGTCTTCTTCTTCTAGTCACCTTTTTCTAACTTTCTTATTTTCCATTTTGCATATTTCATTCACTTCACGTTAGCTAGCTTGCTATGATGGAGTGCTTGTTTTTTCTTTCATTCTCTTCAAGTATTCTTCTAGCTTGCTATGATGGAACTTGCTATCTTGATGAACTTTGCATTTTAATATGTATGGATGGAACAATGTGTATGTGCAACTTGATGGAACTTGCTATGTATGAATGGATGGAACTATATATGTATGTATGATGAAACTTATGTGCTGGATATGTCATATGTTTGCTGTTAAATAGCCCTGCGAAATATATATATATATATATATATGTCATATATACTTGCGGTCAAAATTGTTGCATTTAAAAAAATAGAAAAAATGAGGCAAAGCAGGATCTTTTCCGTCAGCCACTGATGGAAAAGCCACCTTTGCCGACAGCGGCGGACGGCAAAGGCACCTTTGGCAACAGCCGCGGACGGCAAAGCAGCCACGCGGCGGCCACCTGTGCCTCCTGGGAACTGACCCATTTGGCCAGTTTGCCTACAGCGGCGGACGGCAAAGGTTTTGCCTACATCCACGGACGGCAAATGCCTGCCGTGTAGTGACATCCAGCTGACATCATTCGGCGGATGGCAAAGGCCGGACAAATTTTGCCGTCAGCGGCGGACGGCAAAGGCTGCGTTAGCCACCTAACGGACTAACAGCATAATTATTGCCGTCTGTTTTCTTTGCTGTCAGTTGCTGATGGCAAAGGCCCCTTTGCCGTCAGCCGCCGAAAGCAGACGGCAAAGTAGCTCTTTGCCGATCCTTACTGTGCCGGAGCCTTTTGCCCGCGGCAGACGACAAAGACCTTTGCCGTCCGCCATTCCTGCCTTTGCCGTCTGCCGTGGCATATGGCAAAGTAGCTGATTCCTGTAGTGGGCGGTAATAGGGATGCCCGGTCCCGAAATAAAAAAATGCAATTAATTAAACAAAACTCCCCCAGGATTGTTGTTCATATGGACGATACCACTGGATTCGGCTAGCTGTGGAGTGTGTTCGATGGTGGAGTGGGAGTAAACCTTTACTTTTATCTCTTGGGAACCACCGCTAATTTGTTTAGAATGGAAGATATAGATAACTCTTGGTCGTAATGTTGACAGGAAGGGTGTACCTCCCAAAATTATATTTATCTCTGTTTTTAAAGCTTTGAGCTCTGGCACCTCTACAAATCCCTACTTCCCTATGTGAAGGGACTATCTATTTAATTTTATGTTGAGTCATCACCTTCTCAAACAAGCGCCAGATCTGAGAGCACTATTGTCACCCTCATGTATTGTGTATAGTTAATGTTGGATGCATCATGACTAGATCTTTTCTACCATGAAATACAATGTTTAGTTGGTACTTGAACTTTTGAGGTGCTCTGCATTTATGTTTTGCAATCTCTGAAAGGGCTAGTGAGATACCACTGTTGTCATATTATATCATGATTGTTTTGACAAAGTGTTGGCATTTGATATATCTTATTATTGCTCTCTAGTTGATTATGCCATCGATATGAGTTAATATAATTTCTAAGAGTTATTGTTGACATGGCTAGTCATGATCTTTGCTGAAAACCTGGGTGCTACTTAAACTTATTTATGTAAACAAGAACAAAGAGTTCGTAAAAGTTTTTCTTCATCACTTTGAGTTTGTCAACTGAATTTATTGAGGACAAGCAAAGGTTTGAGCTTGGTGGAGTTGATACGTCTCCATCGTATCTACTTTTCCTAATGCTTTTGCTTTTGTTTTGGACTCTAATTTGCATGATTTGAATGAAAGTAACACAGACTGGCGTTGTTTTCAGCAGAACTATCATGGTATTGTTTTTCTGTAGAAATAAAAGTTTTGGGATTGGAACGAAACTTTTTGGAGATTTATTTCAGAATAAATAAAAAATACTAGAGCCAAGAACCACCGGAGGGGGTTCCCTGGCTGGGCACAAGACACCAGGGCACCCCCCTCTAGCGCGCCCTGGTGGATTGTGCTCACCTCATGGCCCCGTAGACCCTAATTCCAACCCCATAAATATCTATTTTTGGAGAAAAAATAAGAGAGAAAGTTTCACCACTTGTCACGATGCAGAGCCGCCGCCACCTTCTGTTCTTCATTGGGAGGCCATATTTAGACTCCATTCGGGGCTCCAGAGAGGGGGATCTATGATCTTCATCATCACCAATTCCATGAGGTTCCCCACCGGGAGTGAGTATTTCCTTCGTAGGCTCGCTGGTCGGTGAGGAGTTGGATGAGATTCATCATGTAATCGAGTTAGTTTTGTTAGGGCTCGATCCCTAGTATCCACTATGTTCTGAGATTGATGTTGTTATGACTTTGCCACGCTTAATGCTTGTCACTAGGGCCTAAGTGCCATGATTTCAAATCTGAACCGTTTATATTTTCACCATTATATCTATGTTCTAGATCCGATCTTGCAAGTCATATTCACCTGCTACGTGTTATGATCCGTAAACCCCAGGGTGACAGAAATCGGGATATTTCCGGTGATGACTGCAGTTTGAGGAGTTCATGTATTCACTATGTGTTAATGCTTTGTTCCGGTTCTCTATTAAAAGGAGGCTTTAATATCCCTTAGTTTCCTTATGGACCCCATAGCCACGAGAAGGTAGGAAAAACAATATCATGCAAGTTCCATAACATATGACTATTTACGGAATACATGCCTACATTATATTTATGAACCGGAGCTAGTTCTTTGTTTCCCTAGGTTATGACTGTTATACGATCAATATCATCCAACGAATCTACCAATCCAATTGTCGGGGAAACTGATCCACGAACACCTATGGGGCCGGCGGACCGAGCCCCTTTCGGTTCGGCGGGGGGCGGAGATCGCACAAAGAGCGGATCGAGGCGAAGCACACGAGAAGTTTACCCAGCTTCGGAGCTCTCCGGAGAGATAACACTTCTACTGTTGCTTGTCTGGTTGTATTATCTGGTGTTCTTGCTCTCCAAAGTGAGAGTGTGATGTTCTCTGGGCTACGAATGAATCGAAGCCGACTGTCCGAACCTACGAGCCGAATTCCCTCTACGTTGCGCATGGGCCTCCTTTTATACGCTAAAGGGGTCACCGACAGGTGGCAACGCAGAGGAGGGTAAAAACGTAAAAAGCGAGGTAGTTGATACTGTTGCTTGTACAGTGCACCCTACCTAACCCTGACGGCAGGGGACAAGGGCATTAAATGCCTGTCTGAGTCGCCCGAACAGTGCAGAAAAGGACCGTTAGGGGCGCCACCGTTCGCCACGATGGTGATCTTGTCAGCTTCGCATGCCACTGCGCACCGCTGGCTGCACAGCCTCCCGCCACGCGCGCCCGGAAAGGCCCCCAGAGTGACATGTTGGTGGATGCGCTGGAGCGTGGATGCAGAGTGGCCGCCTGCCGCGGCAAGCGCCTTGCCGCTGTCGTTATCTTGTCGGGTCCGGAAGCTTGTCGCTCACCGGGCCTCGAGGTACCTTGGTTTGTCTTCCTGGCAAGCTCCTCTTGCCGGGGCCTTGTTGCCTTGCCGGAGCGCGTGGCGTGTCGCGGCAAGTTCATTGAAGCGCCTTGGTTGGCCTTCATGGCAAGCTCCTCTTGTCGGGGTCTTGTCTCCTTGGCTTAAATACTTTGTTCTTGGATGGCTCCAAGGGAACCTTGGGGGATCTTGGCAATCACCCGACAAGCCTTTGCCGCGGGGTGCTGCAACTGCCCGTGCACAAGTTCGGGGTACTAGGGTACCCCTATTCTAGTACACCGACAGGAGCCCCCGGGCCTGGGCCAGACATGGTGCCGAGCACTGTTGGGCCAGGCCCAAGACAGGGCACGAGCACACGCGGGCTGGGCCACCCCAAATCTTGTTCCGTATCCACCACACTCTCCCATAACGGCACGCGTTGAATGCGGCATCGTGGGAGAGATCGTGGGTGGCTGTTTATTTGGAAGGCCGAAACGTCCGCCCCGTCCCTCTTTATAAGCAGAGGAAACAGGGGCAGTTCGTTCCCCCTCGCTGGTTGCTGCTACTCCTTCTTCACAAACTCCACCGCTCCCCCCTTCTTCTCGAAGCCGAGAGAGCAGCGTTCCGC